>NC_091459.1:84520371-84555371 GCF_027789765.1 Dendropsophus ebraccatus
ACAGGGGGGGTAGAGGCTGGGGTGCGAGGCTGGGGTGACAGGGGGGTAGAGGCTGGGGTGCGAGGCTGGGGTGACAGGGGGGTAGAGGCTGGGGTGACAGGGGGGTAGAGGCTGGGAGAGGCTGGAGTGTGAGGCTGGGGTGACAGAGATGAGAGGCTGAGGGAGCAGCTGATGTAGCACGGGGAGCAGTGGGGGGCACAGGGAGAGGGCGCGGTAGAGGCAGGCTGTAATACACCGGCCCTGAAGCTCAGTATGGGGCCGCGGTGAGTACAGCTACAGGTACAGTACAGCGCTGCGGTGAGCTTCATGCACGGACCGTCTGTAATACACTGTCCCAGAAGCTCACAGCTGCAGCCTCTTGGTGCCCGGACTTCTCTCCTGCTCAGTAGCGCCGCGATGTCACATGTCCGGGCACCGAGAGCCGGCAGCTGTGAGCTTCCGGGACAGTGTATTACAGCCTGTCCGTGCATGAAGCTCACCGCGGCGCTGTACTGTACTGGGGGGGGGACTGTTAGTGGGGGGAGTTGCCCAGTTCGACACGGTGTGTGGGGAGGGGAGAGACCTACACACACAGTTCTGCCAACTCACTGTGCGGTCTCTCTCCTCCCTCGTTCTCGTGCCTCTAGCTGGCCAGGTCCTTCAAGAAAATGGCGCCGCCATCCCGCCCCTTGTAATTCAGCTGTGTACTGCGCATGTCCATGCACATGCGCAGTACACAGTGACGGAGCCTCCAGTGTAAGTGAACCAGACGGACTCCGTCGGTTCACTTCAATGTTAAGGAGGTGCCGTATAGTGTCTGTGTGTGTGTCGTGAAATGACGTCACACACAGACACTATAAACATGGCAGCCCCCTGTGCAAACATTCATTTGATAAAAACACCCAAGCCTTATGTAAAAAAAAAAAAAAAAAATACAACACACTTATTTTTTCTTATCACCTTTTATTAAAAATTTTTCAAAAATGTGACACTGTCCCTTTAAAGAGAATGTACCATCAGGTAACTCTTTTTAAAATCACACATGAATCGAACGGCGTGTCATGGAAGGGCGGGGGTTTCCTCCTAGTGCTTCACCTCCGGCCCGATAACCATGAATTGAAGTGCGCCGTACGCAAGAACCAGGCCACGGTTCAAAAAAAAAAAGGCCGCAGCATCGGCTTCCCCGTGCTGGCGCGATTCGATTCATGTGTGATTTTAAAGAAACTTAGCATAAAGAAAAAGGAATCCACCCAGGGGATCCCAAGAAAATATTTTGCTGGACAGTAAATAATGTATCACAATAAATCTTTATTATTACATAATTAAAAAGTACATTAAAAATTGGAGACGAAGAGACAGTACCATACACAAAGAAATGAGGAGAGGGGAAATGAATCGAAATAAATAACAAGTATTTACACATCAATTATTTAGTAGTATATTGCACATATTCATGATAAATATATAAATATATATGTATATACGTGTCAAAGCAGACAAATATCAGTAGGTGACTGATGAAATCAAGTATAGTTTAAATATATAAAGTTCAATGCTACATAACCGTGCAATTAATGTGGATGAGATCCAAAATATACTATTTGGTGTGCAAAAAATAATATAATACCAGACCAAAAAGGTTCAAACCAAAATTAAATAAATATCGCAACAAATCCACAAAGACAAAATCAATAAAGGAAAATATATGTCTACTACTGGTAAATGTACATACACGAGTTCCCCAGGGTGAGGGGACATCGTGTATGTACATTTACCAGTGGTAGACATATATTTTCCTTTATTGATTTTGTCTTTGTGGATTTGTTGCGATATTTATTTAATTTTGGTTTGAACCTTTTTGGTCTGGTATTATATTATTTTTTGCACACCAAATAGTATATTTTGGATCTCATCCACATTAATTGCACGGTTTTGTAGCATTGAACTTTATTTATTTAAACTATACTTGATTTCATCAGTCACCAAATGGTATTTGTCTGCTTTGACACGTATATACATATATATTTATCATGAATATGTGCAATATACTACTAAATAATTGATGTGTAAATACTTGTTATTTATTTCGATTCATGTCCCCTCTCCTCATTTCTTTGAGTATGGTACTGTCTCTTCGTCTCCAATTTTTAATGTACTTTTTAATTATGTAATAATAAAGATTTATTGTGATACATTATTTACTGTCCAGCTAAATATTTTCTTGGGATCCCCTGGGTGGATTCTTTTTTCTTTATGCTAACTTGCGTTTTTTGCGTTTAGGACGGATTATCTGGGGCACTTTGTGGTAGATAACTGATTTTAAAGAAAGTGTACCTGATGGTACATTCTCTTTAGGTAAGGAAAGGCCACACCAAACACAATGGGCCACCCACTTCAGACCAGGGGACATTCACAAACAAATGACAGACTTAATGCTGGTTCCACACATGCCAGTTTTTGTGCTAAAACCAGAAGTGGATCCAACAGGTAAGACAAGTAGAAAACCTCCCATTTGAATGGCATAAAAACTGTAGTCGGGAGTTAAAAAACAAACAAAAAAAACCTGCCATGTGTAAACCAGCATAAAGGGGTTGCTTGGCCAGGATACCTTTTTTTGAATGCCGGGGGGGGGGGGGCTGTTTGTGTGAAAACAAACATTACCATACCTTTACCTCCCTGCCTCCCCCCAGTATTCACCTGCACCAGTCCCAGTGGTGTCCTGCCTCTAGCACTGAATTGCTGAGCATGCCTGCTACGTCACGTATCACAACCCGAAAGCAACCACACTCCGTGGGAGTCGGGGAGGTAAGTATGTTACTTTCACCCACCCTCTCCCTGGGCACTTTGATAAAAAGAGGTCGATTTGCCATTGCCCCAACTAGCCAGAATCCTACTCCACACTGACGAGGGGCAAAAAACCCGAAACGGCTGTCTGTGGATGGAAGCCTGCCTTGGCAAGCCCTTGTCATGATCGCAATACTCGCACCTTGAGTTAGACATTGACAAAAAGGGGCCACCCTGGTGTTTTCCTATTTATGTTCCAATACTCACAACCGAGTGGGACTTAAGGGGCTATTTATCAGGGTGGTGTGGTGCTCTCCCTATCATGGAGGCACCCCGTGGCAACAGGCTAGAGATATCTGGCTATCCCGTGTTTTGAGACTCGCAACAAAGGCTCCACGGACTCCTATTTTGCATATTTAAATTTTTTGGGGGCATCAGTGGAGACTCTTGGAGTGGAGGCTCATCAGTGGAGGCTAGCATTGCAAGCCTATCAATCAGAATAACAGCTGTTTAACTAAACATAGGCAGCTTAAAGGGCTTGTCCAGGGAGCAGAAAAGATCCTACCTGTTCTGCTGTTTGGTGCTCACTTCCTCTCAGAAGTATAACTTAAACTATAGGGATTGGGCAGCTTTATGTCATGAGCAATTTATGGAGAAAAAACCATGTCACAAAGACATATGGAAAGTTTAGATTGGTTGGGGTCTGAGTCTTTAAATCACAGCTGACCAGGAAAACAAGCCAAGAGAAATATCCACTTCACACATTCTCTCCCACCTCTGTGTCACATGACCTGGATGGACTGGATGGACTAAGCTTCTGACCTTTCCCTCTTACAGGTGAGTTTATACACCTTTATGACTTCTCAAAAATACCTGTGACAGATTGTTTACACATTGCGCTCAATAAATAAATCAACCTTTGCATCGAAGCTTCGTGAATATGTTTTTCTCTAAAGCAGAGTGACACGTCTAGGAAACGCAGGAGCAAAGAAGGCCCATGTGAACATGATGGTTGAACCATTATCTAATACCACAAGACATACCATGTAGTCTTGTGTTGGGGGGTATTTGTTTGTAAAGTATGGACTTTTCTGTTGATTAAACAGAATCTCCAAAATACCTAATATTAATAATCAACCACCTATCAGGTCCACATGATTTATGAGTAAAAGGGATTTTACTGTATGGAGGACTTAGTGGAGTTTCTGGAAATCCAGGCAGACTTTTCTCCTACACATGGACATTGCTTTGACATCCACATGTATTGTACTGTATAAAGTAGGAGATTTCTGCTGCAGAAATCACACTAAAAATCTGCAATGTCTGAACATCATATTTTCATATAACTTATCAGAACTATATTTTTACTTGGACCCTAAAAGCTTATATAAAAATATGATGTTCAGACATTGCAGAAGGAAGCCTGACTGAATCTATGAACAAACCAGAATATACACATCAGCCCCTGTAACATATATGATCATTTAGACAAAAATACATGTCTTCAATAAAACTGGAGAAACTCTCAGGATATGCAGTGGACGTATCTCACCTCATGCATCTGCGCTATCCGGCCAGTGTAATAAAGAATACGCTCCGTTACTGTGGTTTTGCCAGAATCAATGTGGGCAGATATCCCAATGTTGCGAATTCTTTCATTGGGAATTACGTCAGAGGAGCAATGTCGGCAAAAGTTCAAAGGCTGCTGTAATACAAAAACAAGTCACATCAAGTGTCAGAAAAATCCATATAAATAATCAAAAATTCTAATTTACATAAACACACATATGGGTGCATTTACACAGAAAGACTTATCTGACAGATTTTGGAAGCCAAAGCCAGGAATGGATTTAAAAACAGGATCCCAGTCTTTCCTTTATGACCTGATCCCTGTTTAGTCTGCTCCTGGTTTTGGCTTCAAAGATCTGTCAGATAAATCTGTCTGTGTAAACGCACCATAAGCAGATAATTTCTTGTGCTGACCCAACCCTAAGGGCCCTGTTATGGTGCGTTTACACAGACAGATCTTTGAAGCCAGAACCAGGAACAGACTATAAACAGGGATCAGGTTATAAAGGAAAGACTGGGATCTATCCTCTTTTCAAATACATTCCTGGATTTGGCTTTCAAAATCTGTCAGATAAATCTTTCTGTGTAAACGCACCCTTACACGCAGCGATAATCGTTCCAATTCAGCCGATTATCATTCAGCCAAGGAAACAATTATTGGCTTATCGTTGCTTTACGCCCAAACCTAAAATCATCGGCTGCCGACTGTGCACGGCTATGTGTAATAGGGATGCATGACAGACAGCTGACGATTCTGCAAACAGTAGACATTACTCATCCAAGCTCCAGAGCTCCTCCTGCAGTCTGCTTCTTCCTAGGTCCCGCTCGTTGAAGCTTCAGAGCTGCCTTTCTGAGCTTACAGGCCACTCAGCCAAACACTGTCAAAGCCAGTGATTGGCTAAGCGGCCTGTCAGCTCAGACAGGCCGCTCTGAAGCTTCAGCACGCGGTACCCGGGAAGAAACAGACTGCAGGAGGAGCTCTGGAGCGTGGAGAGATAATATATACCTAAGCAGGGGTTGCAAGGACATGGTAACAATGTCCGTGCAGCCCTTTCTAAACGATTAATAGGCCCAGTAAACGAACGCTGATCTACCAGATTTGCACTTGTTTACAGTATTCATCGGGCCCCCATCAGCCTGTGTAATAGGTCCCTAAGTTCCCTTAATACGAAAGGAAAATACTGAAAATTCCATATCCATAGGTTTAAATTAGTCACGCACGCCCTTGAGGATTTTTCCTGAAAGGTGTCCATTCCAGAAAATAGGTCAGAATTTTATAGATGTTCTAAGGCTCCTTGACTGAGCGAGACTTGACTTGAAGGGACATCTATTTGCTTAAGAGGTGTGAGAGCTACTTTGCATATCCTTTCTTCATAGATTTTGGACGGAATTCCAGCACGGACGCCCCCATAGAAGTCTAGGGACCTCCTCAGCAGCAGCAATCCCCCCCCCCCACACACACACACACATACCTCTGCAGCATCGATCTCCCATTCTCTTCCAGGCCTCAGCAGCAATGATCTCTCCTGCTCCCCTGTACCTCAGCAGTGATCCCCCATCCACCCACCCCCCTCCCCCAAACCTCAGCAGCAGCAGTGATCACCTGTCCTCCATCACACAGCAGCAGAGATCCCTATTCTCCCACACACCAGCCTCAGCAGAAACAATCTAGGACAGCACCCCACACTGGCAGAGGTAGGTCCATCTCTCATGAGCTGTAGAACTACATCTCATAATGAGAGTCATAGTTCAGCAACAGATTAGAGGATGACACAGTACAGGAGGGGGAGAAGACGGAGCTGTACACTAGGGGCCATTGTATGGGCAATGTATATTGGCATATTAGACCAACACTTTTTTTCCTGATCAGGAATCCTGAAAGCGTTTCCTGAAGGTAAAACCTGATTACTGTTAGGAACTCCTGATGTTTTCCTGAAACCTTCTGAGATCACCTGATCAGGATCAGGACAAATCACAGAGCCAGAGAGGAGATGAGCGCTGTGACCATGTGATGGTAAGGAAAAACCACACTACTCCCATGTGCACAGAAAATACATGGCAGATTATACCACCAGCAAAGGGAAGCAATTGTAATGCAGACCAGAATGAGAATGATCCCCATACTACAGACAGGCACACAGCCATAAGCCTCAGCATGCTGGGTTCCAATGTCACAGTATGCTGACACTTGTAGTTCTCCAGGACAGGAGAGGGAGCCTCACAAATCTTCTATACCCCCCCAACAACTCACAGACACATATGAGGAGTGTACACACCTTACCCCCAGCTTGGCATAGCCGGGGGGCGAGCACAGAGGCTGCCCGCAACAGACCCATAGCTGCCTGGCTCCCTGTGAATGTCACGTTGATCTCTGTGCAGCACTAGAGAATCACTTCCGGGAGTCACAGTTGCCGGCAGGGGTCAAACTACGACAACTTCCGCCAATTGGAACGCACCGCTGTTACCGCGGAAGTATTATTAGTGTAATTATATGGCATGAAGTAGATCTCCTGCTCTCTCGTATGGGATGTGGTGTATTCATGGCCAATAGTTTGTCTATGGTTTGTGCTACGCGTGAAAATCCACGAGAGGATGCGACGTTGGTGCGGTCCACGGAAACCGGACGAAGAGGATGTTGCGCAGGTTGCCGGTCTCTAGGCTGTAGGAGACCGCCACCTAGCGGGGAGACTGCAGAAGGCAAGTGCTCGCTGTACCGCTGGAGCTGCTCTGCCTCGCTGCTCGTAACGATGGATCCAGTCCGGTCTCTGCTGGTGCCATGGTGCGACGGGTCCGTGACTGCGCTGTGTTTCCGTTTTTTCGGTTTATGGCGGTTGTGTGAGCAGACATATTGGTGAGGTGACTGTACAGTGGAGACCATGGAGCTGAAACTGCAGCTATAAGGTTTTATTCACATAGTGTCCCTAGACGCCTGCGGCTTCTGTCCCAGGATCCGTCCGATACAACTATTTGGCATAATAAACCCCCCTATGACTTGGTGGACTACAAGTGCTGACATTTCCTCAACAACCATTGATGGTTACATGGCCCAGGATACTTCTACCCCTATATGTAGGATTATACTACTATACTAAATTTCCTCTACAACCATTGATGGTTACATGGCCCAGGATACTTCTACCCCTATATGTAGGATTATACTACTATACTAAATTTCTTCTACAACCATCGATGGTTACATGGCCCAGGATACTTATACCCCTATATGTAGGATTATACTACTATACTAAATTTCTTCTACAACCATTGTTGGTTACATGGCCCAGGATACTTCTACCCCTATATGTAGGATTATACTACTATACTAAATTTCCTCTACAACCATTGATGGTTACATGGCCCAGGATACTCATACCCCTATATGTAGGATTATACTACTATACTAAATTTCCTCTACAACCATTGATGGTTACATGGCCCAGGATACTCATACCCCTATATGTAGGATTATACTACTATACTAAATTTCTTCTACAACCATTGATGGTTACATGGCCCAGGATACTTCTACCCCTATATGTAGGATTATACTACTATACTAAATTTCCTCTACAACCATTGATGGTTACATGGCCCAGGATACTTCTACCCCTATATGTAGGATTATACTACTATACTAAATTTCCTCTACAACCATTGATGGTTACATGGCCCAGGATACTCATACCCCTATATGTAGGATTATACTACTATACTAAATTTCCTCTACAACCATTGATGGTTACATGGCCCAGGATACTTATACCCCTATATGTAGGATTATACTACTATACTAAATTTCCTCTACAACCATTGTTGGTTACATGGCCCAGGATACTTCTACCCCTATATGTAGGATTATACTACTATACTAAATTTCCTCTACAACCATTGATGGTTACATGGCCCAGGATACTCATACCCCTATATGTAGGATTATACTACTATACTAAATTTCCTCTACAACCATTGATGGTTACATGGCCCAGGATACTCATACCCCTATATGTAGGATTATACTACTATACTAAATTTCTTCTACAACCATTGATGGTTACATGGCCCAGGATACTTCTACCCCTATATGTAGGATTATACTACTATACTAAATTTCTTCTACAACCATTGATGGTTACATGGCCCAGGATACTTCTACCCCTATATGTAGGATTATACTACTATACTAAATTTCTTCTACAACCATTGATGGTTACATGGCCCAGGATACTTCTACCCCTATATGTAGGATTATACTACTATACTAAATTTCTTCTACAACCATTGATGGTTACATGGCCCAGGATACTTCTACCCCTATATGTAGGATTATACTACTATACTAAATTTCCTCTACAACCATTGATGGTTACATGGCCCAGGATACTTATACCCCTATATGTAGGATTATACTACTATACTAAATTTCCTCTACAACCATTGATGGTTACATGGCCCAGGATACTCATACCCCTATATGTAGGATTATACTACTATACTAAATTTCTTCTACAACCATTGATGGTTACATGGCCCAGGATACTCATACCCCTATATGTAGGATTATACTACTATACTAAATTTCTTCTACAACCATTGATGGTTACATGGCCCAGGATACTCATACCCCTATATAACGGATTATACTACTATACTAAATTTCTTCTACAACCATTGAAGGTTACATGGCCCAGGATACTTATACCCCTATATGTAGGATTATACTACTATACTAAATTTCTTCTACAACCATTGATGGTTACATGGCCCAGGATACTCATACCCCTATATGTAGGATTATATACATGGGACTGATGAAAGGAGACTGGGGTTGGGTTGCAGGCAGTGTCAGACTGGGGTATCTGGGGCCCACCAGAGGAAATGATTCTGGGGGCCCACCAATGAAGAACCAGCGAGACACGACATGGCAGTCAGTGTTTGTGCAGGTTTTAAAGCTGGGGCCGCCCGGATCTTCCGGTCCTCTGGTGGGCCAGTCCAATACTGGTTGCAAGGGCTATCCACGAATAGCAAGTATGGCAGCTCAGTTCCATTGAAATGAATGGGGCCACATTGTAATACCAGACACAACCAGAGCAGACATGGTGCTGTTTTTGGAAGAAATTAGCTCTGTTCTGGTATTACAGGATAATGCTTTGCAAGCATATCTGTATACATTGCGACACTCCCCCCAAATCGCCTGGTACCGTTACGTAGCCTTCCTCAATCCATGCCCTGTGTTGGGGTCCGTTTGTCTCTTGGTGCTGTTGTTCAGGGGAAAAAACTGGCAGTGCAGGGTCAAAGAGGCGGGGTTTAGATCTCTCCCTTGTTGGTCATTTTCAGGGTGCGTTCACACGTACAGAATCCGCAGCGACTTTCACGCTGCAAGTTTGCAGCAAGATCCGCTGCGGATCCATGTAGTGTGAAGGTCTATGCGATTACATATCCGCAGCGGAATTTTAATTCCACTGCTGATATGTAACCTGGCCCCTTTAACCCTGTGAAATCCACTGCAGATCCTGTACGTGTGAACGCACCCTCAATGAGAATACATACTCGCAGCGGGATTGACATCCCACTGCAAGTATGTAAGTCAGAGCCCCCTTAACCCCCCTGCTGGCCAGAGCTTACATTACCTGCTCCACGCTCCAGCTTGCTTCAGGAGCTCCCGGCTGGACGTCCCGGTCAGCCAATTAGTGTGCTGCCTTGCTGCAGCCACTCCAGACATCGGGAGCGCCCAAAGCAAGCTGGAGCATGAAGAAGGTAATGTATGCCCTGGCCGGGGGGGGGGAGTTACGGGGGCTGTCACGTACATACTCACAGCGGATCCGTCACGTACATACTCACAGCGGATCCGGTGTTCATGTTTGTACCTTTACAAAGTAAAATGATGTCTGAAATGGGGAAGTTTAACAAAAATATCTTTCTTTCAAATCAACTGGTGACAAAGAGTACCAGAGATTTGTAATATACTTTAATTGCAAAAAATCTCAAGTCTTCCAGTACTTATCAGCTGCTGTATGTCCTGCAGGAAGTGGTGTATGCCATCCTATCTGGAGAGCAGGAGAGGTTTTCTGGTTCAATGTTTTTATTAGTTTTTTTAAGAACATATTACAAAAGAGAAAATCTATAAGCACTGACTTTAGTGCCAACAGTAAAGTTAACATGTGTACAACAAGCAGATTTGCTACTGCTCTGAACAGTTCCTGACATGGACAGTGGTGGCAGCAGAGAGCACTGTGTTAGACTCGAAACAATACACCACTTCCTGTGGCACATACAGGAGCTGATAAGTACTGAAATACTTGAGATTTTAATAGAAGTAAATTACAAATCTCTGCCACCAGTTGATTTCAGTTTTTTTGTCAACTACCCCTTTAAGAATGTAATGAATAAATATAGCTTGCACTCTTATCTCAGCAGTACTAACCTGGTGAAGTGTAGAAAAACAAGAACATAGTTATGAGTGACCAGGAAAGCAGCAGTATTGGTAAGTCAGTACTCTTCTTAATGTTCTTTTTTTTTTAAGTTATTGGTAAGAATTCTTTCATATTTATCACATTTTATGCCGCCATTGTGGGAAGGTTAAAGGGGTTATCCAGCTCTACAAAAACATGGCCACTTTCTTCAAGAGACAACGCCACTCTTGTCTCCAGTTCAGGTGTGTTTTGCATTTAAAGCAACTCTGTACCGAAAATCTGTCCCCCCCCAAACCACTTGTACCTTGGATAGCTGCTTTTAATCCAAGATCTGTCCTGGGGTCCATTCGGCAGGTGATGCAGTTAATGTCCTAAAAAAAACTACTTTTAAACTTGCAGCCCTGTGTCAAATTGGCGTGGCCTAGAGTGTCTATGCCCTAACCTTGCACTGCCTCTCCGTCCCTCCTCCCCACTCTCCTCACCATTTGGAATGCCCCTGGCAGAAATTCTCCTATTCCTCACTTGTCTGAACAATGCACAGGTGCCTTAATGATCCAACACGTGTGCTGTGTTCACACAGGTGATGAATAGGAAATCAGAATCAAATACATCAGGGAATCAGCTGCTGTACAATGTGAAAAGATAGTCCCAGTGAGCAGGAGCGCCACTTTGTACGAGGGGCAGCTGATAAGTCTTTGGCTTTACCTAGAAAGAAACAAGATAGGAAAATGAAACTTTACATTTATTCCACATACTCTCCACTGATGTCAACACACTTCTTACATCAATATTCCAAGGTCTGTAAGGCTTGAAAAAAGAACGATTTCAGTTGTGTCTTCTGTAGCAGCCATAGCATCAGAAATGGTGTAAAATTTGGTACCCTTGAGGTGTTTCGTCTGGTTTGGAAACAGATTATAGTCGGAGGGAGCTAGATCTGATGAATAAGGTGGGTGGTAAACCAGCTGGGAACCTAGCTCCACCAGTTTTGCCGTGGTCGCTTGTGCATTGTGAGCGGAGGAGCTGTCTTGCAGGACCAAGATTCCTTTGGACAGCTTGCCTCGCCTTTTGGCCTTCAGAGCTCCCTTCAATTGGTCCAAAAGTTCAATGTAATACCTTGCGTTGATGGTGGAACCATTTTGAAGGTAGTCCACCAGCAGCATACCCTCCTATCCAGGAAGTTCTTATCAGTCCGGAAACGCTGCTGTGAATATCACCTTAGATTCCGTCATTTTGTTTTCCCGCGCGCCTAGACCACTGTTGCCATAAGTTAAATACACAAAATTTTGAAAACATATAATAGACACGTAAAGGTTTCATGTGATGTAACATTCATTAACAAAGAAACAAAAAAAAACACAAAGCCAAAGACTTATCAGCAGCCCCTCGTAACAGAGGTGTTAAACTTGCTGTCCTCTGACTTTTGCTGAACTACAATGCTCATCACGCATGGAGAGCCAAAGCTACACGCTCTTTGGAGTTCCATTGCATTAACACAATGAAATGATTGATTACAGCAATGAAATGATCAATTACTAATCAGTTTACTAATTAAATGATACATTCACATTGCATTACTGCAGGTGTGAACACAGCCATAGCTTTGGGAGTTGTAGCTTTGCAACAGCTGGAGGGCCGCAGTTTGACACCTGTACCTTATATGAGATATAATAAGCATGATGTTAGTAAAAGGCTCTGGTATCTGATTGATAGAGTGTTTCTCAAATTCAGTCTTCAACTACCCCCAACAAGTTGTGATTAAGGATTAAGGTTAAGGATTTCCCATCCAAAGAAGACCTATGGTGATATATGATATAATGTACTAACGATATAACCTGTGAAATACAGTACTAAACAATCCTCCAAACATGACCTGGGGGGGTCCTTGAGGACTGGAGTTGAGACAGACACAGAGGAATATATCAGATGACGTCTTGCAGGTACGAAAAGAAGGACTTTCATTTCTGTTTAAAGGACTGTCCTATGAAGGACTTTCAGTTCTGTTTAAAGCAAAATAAATAAGAGACAATACCCCATAGTAGAGTCATGTCCTCCAAAATACACTCAACTCCTGACACCCCCTATTGTTTGGTCTGAATCTATCACATAATATAATCCCTAATAACTGACATTTAAAATATTCTGTGACCTTTTGTTCATAGTTCTGGGTCAGAGTGATGACGACTCCACTGATCTGTATAACATGAGTGGATTATTAGACGGAGTTAATGATTCAGAAGCTCTTTCTGTAGAAGATGATTCTTGTGATGAACACCCTCCTGTCTCCCATCAGCCAACAGAAGAGAAGATGGAGGAACATTCTACAGAGAAAAAAAATTATCCAAAGGAAAATCCGTATGAACAACAGTACTACATGCAGCACATGCATCTTTCATCTGTGCTGGAAAGGGGCTTGACCGCAATTCATTCAGAACTGAGCCTCCTCAGTAGATCAGTGCTGCAGCTAGTTTATGGCATAAAGGAATGTGCCGACACCATGGGGTTCTACACCACCAGGATGCTGGCCTTCCAGCAGGAAATGCTTAATGCCACCTCAAAGGCCAATGCTTCCCTCCAAACTGGGGTGTATCTGCTACGGCAGATCAATGCAAGACATAGTCCATGTATCATAGACACCTATAGGGCTAACAACCAGGAGGGAAAACCAGGCCAGTCTGATGAAAGCAGGTCCAAGAGACACTATAGGGATGTCCGCCCAAGATCCCCCGAGGATAATGATTCACGTTATTCCAAACGAGACAGAAAGAAATAAACATTTTATATTCAATGACTAATAAAAGTATTTACATTTAGGACTTGATTGTTTGATTTTACACCGAAAGTGTTAAAGGGATTCCTGTTCCTATAAGCTCTATTCCTCCTTACCCAATGACAGGACAGTCAACAGATTGCTCAGACAGCTATATGCCGACCAACCACCATATGCATCCCAGCTCTTCTGTTCTACATTATGCTGACAGCATGATAGTCCACTGCTATAAGTAATACAAATGCTTTAGACATGGAAAGAAATTTTACCTTGGACCACTAAAGAGGTGATGTGTTACGAAAGAGAGGTATGGGGTGTAGTAGGGACACCTAAAGGTTAACTTTAACTATGTGCCTCCCCACAGTTCGGCGGCTAAGGAATGTCAATTGAAAAAACGCCATGACGTTTTTTTTCTGCAAAAACGTCAGCAGACAGATGTTAGCTGGAAGTCAATGAAATTTTATGATCTGCCTTACACACATGGCATTTTTTTGTTTGGTGTTTTTCTGTCCTTTGCATTTTTAAGGGTTTGGTGTTTTGAGTTTTTTGGCAAACTGTGGTGTTTTTCTCCCATAGACGTCAATGGAAGTCTTCTGCTCTACTAAAAAACGCCATAGCCTATACATATTGCACTTAACCCCCTTCCTTGCAAGAATGGGTACAGTGTGAGATCAATCTGGCCTCCAGGGAGTTAAGTGTTGATGCCATGCTTCCTTACTTAACCCCTTGTGTGTCAGACTGTAAGCAGCATATGTCAAGATGCTGCATACTGTAATGTGTAGAACACCTGTCAAATTGATGGGTGTTCAGCTCTTGCCTTTTTTGTGTGTGTTTTTCCCCTTTTGGTTTTTCAGATATTGGTATCCAGAGGATTGTGTCGCATTCAGTGGACTATTTTGATGATCAGCATTTTTTTTTTCAGTTCAACAAGGGTTGTGGGTGTGTTATTTTGAATAAGATACTTTTCTTAATTGTGTCCTGTGTTTTATTTCTTTTTCTTTACATGCTCAGTAGTGAAAGCTGTCTGACAGACGGCATTCATTACTAATTCGGGGCCTAGTGTTAGCCGATATAAAATGGCTAACACTAAACTCCCCCATTATTACTCCAGTACCGATCCCCATCCCTTCAGCAAATCAGTGGCTGCAGCTGGGCCATCGCTGCATCCGCCTATTGGCTGAGATGACAATGCACATGTGTCATCTCAGCCAATCAGTGGCTGCTACTGGGTCCCAGCATAGCCACTGATTTAAAGAAGACCAGAGGGTAAGTAAACCACCCATAGCCCCGTGCCAAAGGATTTCACCTAACATCAGGAAATAAACAGCAGGTTGAAGAGAGGGGAATCACCTAATGGGCAAGACATTCGAGCTGTTTTTCTGGAGTAAGGTGATAAATCATTTACAAAAATGTTAGAAATAACACAGGTTATGAAATCAAGTGGTATTTCTCTGTAACTTAACCTTTAATATTTGCTTTGAGAATATAACAAACAGTCTATTCTTACCTCTCTGCACTCCCCCGGTGTCCTACAATTCCAGGTCTCAGCTGAGTGATCTTGTTTCCTCTTCGAAGACAGACTTGTCTTGGCAGTGACAGCCCGCTTAGCCAGTCACTGGCCATGGTGCTGTCCCCTCAAGGTCAGTGACCGGGCTGTCACTGCCAGATGTCTCAGGAGTGTCCGTCTCAGAAGTGAAGGCGGGAGTGTTCAGCTAGGGACTGAACATAGCGGCGGAGGACACCTGGTAATAACAGGTAATAGGCTGTTTGTTCTTACCAATGGAGGCAACATATTAAGGGCGGGTTCACACGTAACGGATCCACAGCGGATTTCTCACTGCGGATCCCTGCCCAGTACACTGTACGGGCAGACAAACTAGCAACAGGATGGACATCCCGCTGCGAGTTTGTCAGCAGCCCGCCCCGTTAACCCCCCTGGCCGCCGGAGCCTATACTTCACCTGGTCTCCGCTCCGGCTTGCTTCGGGGCTCCCGGTGTCTTCACTTCCCGCTTAGCCAATCAGTGCACTGCGGTGGGCAGCACACTGATTGGCCAAGCAGCCCGTCCCGTTAACCCCCCTGGCCACCGGAGCCTATACTTCACCTGGTCTCTGCTCCGGCTTGCTTTGGGGCTTCCGGTGTCTTCACGTCCCGCTCAGCCAATCAGTGCGCTGCGGCGGGGCAGCACACTGATTGGCCAAGCTGAACGCGCCGGGGTGTTAACGGGGCGGGCTGCTGACATACAGCGGGATGTCCATCCTGCTGCAAGTTTGTCTGCTCATAGAGTGTACTGGGCAGGGATCCGCAGCGGATATCGCTGCGAATTCGCAGCGATAAATCTGCTGTGGATCCTTTACGCATAAACCCACCCTAAAAGTTAATTTTCAGCGTTATACCTGTTTAATGGATAGCATTGCAAGGATGCGCTTTCTGTAAACCCAATGGGGATTTATCAAAGGGTGTAAAATTTAGACTGGTGCAAACTGCCCACAGCAACCAATCACAGCTCATCTTTCCTTTCACCAGAGCTGGAAGCTGAGCTGTGATTGGTTGCTGTGGCCAGTTTGCCAGTTTTCAGTCTAAATTTTACACCCTTTGATAAATCTCCCCCAATGTATTACCATACAAGGTGCAGCCTGTTATAACTGTATATTAGGTTAGATTTTGGATGGTCTTTAGAGTCCAAATTATTAAAATATTCTTTAGAACAATACCCAGCTTGCAGCTCTGGTGCCCATCTAGCTCAAACAAAAGCCTTTAGTAGCAAGGGCATATCAGATACATTACTGGCTGCAGAGGTGTTTCTTTGCCAAGATGTAGGAGGAATCCCTCATGGCAGGGGAAGAATAAGCTCACATTGAATGTATTTGTGTCTCAGGGGTGTAATAATGGATGATGCATGAATTGCCTAAAGCAGCTGAAGAATATGAAGTCAATTTAACAGTCTTTACATATATCAGATCACAGATTACTGTTATTAGCAGCTAATAGATTTAAACATGCCTGATATAGATCTATAGCTATCCTAAGGTAGAAATAAGGAAGAGATACAGACAGACCAGCATGTGAGCAGAGCAAGAGCCAAACATAAAATAGTGGGATGAGGGTGTCCAAGAGTAAATAGTTTAATGCAGTGCATTACAGCACTTCTGAGGATTTGTAATATTAATATATAATTAATATTCAGTTATGAAGACAATGCGGCATTTATAAATGTATGAATGTAGTGCCAATAGCAGAGCATTTTCATAGGTTGAAAGAATATATCTATAAACCTAATAATCAATATCAGATGCTTAGGTATGCTAACCTTCCTGATAGTATATCATAGTTTCAGTACAGTCATAGACAAGGAAAGAGAGTTTTCCTGTTTGTGTTTAGCTTGCAGATGATTGCCTAGACTAAATACACTAATGTAGACCCTCATATGTAAGACCATTTTTACATCTGAAAAGTAGCTTACGTTTAGGGTATATATTGGCATAATGGTGGCTGCCTGCACAAATAAAAAGTATGTCCTTGAAAATGGATGAAAAGTAGACACTAGTAGATGTATGTAGCAGGTTAGGTGACATACATCAGCATACCAGGCTATGAAGGGGGCATGACTCAGGAGAGGCAGAGAGACTAGACTAAAAGCTTTAGTAAGTGTTTAATCTCAGCCTAGTACTGGAATCACAGCTTATAATGCCCAGTCAGGGCCGATTCTAGCTTTTCTGCTGCCTGAGGCGAAAATTAAAATGGCGCCCTCCCCCCCCCCCATGCTAGAATCAATTGTGTAGCAACTATTCACACGTCGATACCTCAGCTATAAGTAAACTTATTTTCTCATTGTGTATTATGATGTTCTGCAGAACCTCATAATACACCTCAGCTGCTGCAGAACCTCATAATACACCTCAGCTGCTGCAGAACCTCATAATACACCTCAGCTGCTGCAGAACCTCATCATACACCTCAGCTGCTGCAGAACCTCATTATACACCTCAGCTGCTGCAGAACCTCATCATACACCTCAGCTGCTGCAGAACCACATAAGCCTCCTACTTTATAAAGAACCAGTGTATGAACCTCTTATGTACTGCAGGGTGTAAGTGACAAAAACTTCACTTACAGGCTGCAGCACAAATATAATTAAAGGGCATAAGAGAAGGAGAGGTCTTCTTCACTGCGCTGCACTGGTGACCCCTGACCTCTGCACGGAGCCCGCACATTTTTCTACCTACTGGCAGCTGGAGATCGGAGGTCAGGGGTTATCACTGTACAAGAAGTGAAGAAGCAGACCTCTAATTCTCTGAAGCTCTTTAACCCTTTGTGCTGCAGCCTGTAAGTGAAGTCTGTGTGACTTACACACTGCAGTACATGAAGGGGTTAAGTATTCTGACAGGCTCTGGCATGGTCGCTCCAGCACAGGGTCCAGGAAACGCTGCAGCCGTACTGAGACCCTGTCTGTGAGGTAAGGCAGAGAGGCAGGGGGTGAAGGAGGGGTACGGATCGTGCCACAGTGAGACACTGTCTCTGTGGGGCAGGAGGGGTGAGCTGAGCTAGGCCATGCTGTGCTTGGGTGGGGGGGGGGCGCCATTGCCACTCACTCTGCAGCATCCCCCCTGCCCACCCGCTCACTGTGCAGCCTCCAAGTGGACACAATAATAAATTAAAGAACACTTACTCTTCTCCTCAGCTGTGTCTTCCTTCTTCTGGGGCCTGGCTTCCCTCATCTCCTTCTCCTTCCCCTTCCGGCTCCTCTGAGGTGCGTCGGAAAAGTGACGTCAGCCATCAGAAGTGTGCTGTAACAGACGTGCCTGTGCATGGCACGTCTGCTAAATGGATGTGATTGTAAAGGGGCTGAGCTGGGGGGAGCTGGACCCAGCCCCGGAGTGCAAATGCCAGACGCAGACGCCACTGGTGTCAGGGAAGGTTCTGCCGCCCCCTGCAGGACCCCAAGAGCTGCCGCCTGAGGCGGAAGCCTCAGCCTGCCTCATGGCAGAAGCGGGCCTGTGCCCAGTGCTGCTCTATAGTGTCATCCATGCTGGTGCTGCTTCTGATAGTGTTCTGCCAGAAAATGCATATACAAGTCATAAAATGTCCGCTCTTCGCCTATACACATTCACTTATTCAGAAAAGTTATCTGAAACTTTAGGTACACCTAAAGTGACTCTGTACCCACAATCTGACCCCCCCCCCCCCCCAAACCGCTTGTACCATCAGATAGCTGCTTTAAATCCAAGATCTGTCCTGGGGTCCCTTCAGCAGGTGATGCAGTTATTGTTCTAAAAAAGAAATTTTAAACTTGCAGCCCTGTGTCAAACTGGTGTGGCCTAAAGTGTCTGTGCATTAGGCTGGCACAACCTCTCTGTCCCTCCTCCCTTCCCTCTTTATCATTAGGAATGTCCCAGGCAGGTATTTTCCTATTCATCAGCTGTGAGAACACGGCACATGGGCTGGATCGTTAAGGCACCTGTGCAGTGTTCAATGAAGAGGAATAGGAAAAATCCTGACAGTGGCATTCCTAATGATGAAGAAGGCAGGGAGGAGGGACGATGGGGTGGTGCAAGGTTAGGGCACAGACACTGTAGGCCAGGGCAGTTTGACACAGGGCTGCAAGTTTAAAAGTTGTTTTTAGGACAATAACTGCATCACCTGCCAAACAGACCCCAGGACAGATCTTGGATTAAAAGCAGCTATCCGAAGGTACAAGTGGTTTGGTGGGGCAGATTGTGGGTACAGAGTCGCTTTAACTAAAATAACTAACTGTATATTAGTTGTATGTAGAGAATCCACACTAAAGTAGTACTAACAGTATTAGTACTGGTGTGGCCATGATCACTGGGGTTCCAGTCCCACATTATGTAACATCCTAGTGATGCTGTGATTTTCCTTACAGTATTATAATAAATTATATTCGCACCACTTTTTATACAATAATGAAGCTTTATTTACAGAAACCCCTTTAGTAAGGTCTGTCAGGCATTGAATTTTTTTGTAACATCTGTCCCATTTACAATTAGTATAAAAAAGTTAACATATCGGTAGAAGTGTACAAGGAAGTTTATTCTGCAATACAGTTAAAAACCTGGAAATAGAAATAGGATTCTCAGTTCAAGGTACTGTGAATTTCTTCCAAAATGTAAATGCATTACATACAGCTTTGGTATTTGATATTGTTGCAGCTTCCTTACTTGCCAGCTGCCCTTTTATATTATAATACAGCATGATCAGTCACATCAGTTTAGAAAAGGGTGATTTTGTTTATCAATGTACATCTTGGTGGAAATAATCCCAATGCAGTGGCTTGAGAAATCAGTAAGTAGTGCACTTGATAGGGATGACTTTACATCAATGAATACAGTGTGTTGTGGGGGCTTTCTCCAAAAGCCAATACTTACTGACATGGCTGTGGTCACATCTGTGTTGGAAATTCTGCATACAGCACTATTTCGTCAGTAAAATGCCACAGCATCCCAGATCTCCAACAGACCCCATGTAAATCAGTGAGAGCTGTTGCTTTCCAATTATATCCAGTAAATAAGGAATATAAATGGCAATAACAATAAAAGCCTATTGTTATTTTTCCCCTGTGAGACTAGAGCAGGGGTGTCAAACCTGCTGCTCTCCAGGTATTGTAAAACTACAATTCTCATTGTGCCTGGACAGCCAAAGGTTTAGCTGTCGAGGCACAATGGGAATTATATTTTGAAACAGCTGGAGGGCCTGACAGGAATAATGACATGTATGTCAACTGGGCCAAAGTCCATTCATTGGCTTTCCAGAAATTGAAATCGGTCTATGGGTGCCTTCACACCTACCATATCGCAGCAGAAAATCCGCTGCGGATCCGCAGCAGATTTAACTAGATGAATGAACACAGCATCAAATTCGCATTTACAAATCTGCTGCGGATCCGCAGCGGATTTAACAGTGCGTATTTAATGCTGTGTTCATTCATTTAGTTAAATCTGTTGCGGATCCGCAGCGGATTTTCTGCTGCGATACGGTAGGTGTGAAGGCACCCTATGTGTGCATTTTAAGGGATGTGGAATTAGAGCCTCATTGGGGACAGGGACTGATGTGAGTAAGGCTTGGGTAATACAACTTTTTTTATACGTTTTTCTTTTTTACAAAAACGGATGCATTTGTGTGCATGGATCAAAACACATCCGTTTTTTTTTTTTAGTATATACAAAAGTGTGGTCTACCACCTTTTTGTGGACGTTAAAGGGGTTATCCAGCGCTACAAAAACATGGCCACTTTCCCACTACTGTTGTCTCCAGTTTGGGTGGAATTTTGAAACTCAGTTCCATTGAAGTAAATGGAGCTTAATTGCAAACTGCACCTGAACTGGAGACAACAGTAGGGGGAAAAGTGGCCATGTTTTTGTAGCACTGGATAACCCCTTTAAGGGTATAAACCCACACACCGTATACACAGCGTATTTACTGCTGCGATACGCAGCAAATACGCAGCAGATTAGATCTAAATAACTGAACACACCATCAAATCTGCTGCGTATTTGTTGCGTATACGGTGTGTGGGTTTGTACCCTAAAGAAAAAAAAAAAAGCATCCATTTTATTCATTTTTTTTCCTTTTACAATTGAAGTATGCACATACGAAAAAGAAAAAAAAACTGGTCCTAGTGCGGACCCACAACTGCAGTACGGATCACTATCTTCTATGCAGTTTTCAATGAATTGCTGAGCACCATGAATGCACAACCATAGTGCGGTCAGCAATTACGGGCTGCACTACGGACATATGGATAAGGCCTTGATGCAATCTGTGTACAGAGCTTTAGAATATGTTTCCATTATAGATGGAGCATAAAATAAATAAATAATAGACGTATATTTCCATCTATAGGGGTCCATATTGTGGCAATAAAACAAATGCAGGTATGTCATGACAGATTTATTGATATTTTGTACACAGTCATTGGTCTTTTTCTGCGTATTTCTACTTGTGATCTAACTATTCTGTAGGATGCTTCACATATATAGCCATCTTTTAATCTTTTTTGTCACTTGCAATAGCACAGATCAATGTCTCAACACACAAAGACCCCAAACCAATCCTATCACTATCTTGTAATGTCAGTCTTTGCCGTACCTTCATCTCTGGAGTCTAAACATTCCTAGTCTATGCATCCCACAGGTAGGTCAGATCATATATTGTAAGCTGCCACTCTTATGTATACCTTACTTCATCTAAGATCTCTTCATCTTTGATCTCTAAAATCCCACCTGTTGATTGAATGGGGCTAGAAGGTGACTGTTTATGGGCATTTAAGCACATCTTATACAGAGGCAGATTATAGGTAAAGAGCGTTACTAGAAATGCCAAAAATCCGCCCGTATAAAAGTGTTAATGATCAGCAGCAAATATGATCACATCTTTTGTGCAGTTTTAAAATTTATCAGTAGCACGTCTCCCTGTGTAAACAGGGAATATGCAGCTGGTAGCAATATATTTAAAAGACCACACAAACAATACAGTGATCATTCGTGCGGCCCAGCCACATGATTATGCTTTCTACAGACAATGCAATCAAACTCCAATCTCTCTGATCGTCTATCGCTTGTGTTCTTGCATGGCCCCACATCAGGTTGTGTGAAAGATGTATGTATTAGTCTGAAGAGCTTTATATTTATAAACCAAAGGTTTAAGACACTCAAAAAGGGTCACCCAGCTCCCACACTCCCCTTCCCAGCAGAGCTCTGAGCTTAGGACCCTCACTAATGAAAATTATTTATGAATTTTTTACATTATGTCCTATGACAGTAGTGGTAAAGAAAACCAGATCTAAAAAAGACAGGTTAGATAGGACATAGCTCCAATCCATTTCACCATTTGATGTAAAGCCAGCCCTGTAACAAGCCTTCAATGCATTAGGATGCTATATTAAATGTATACAATATAACATACATCTTACAGTATATAGAGAGTTAGCAAAATATAGAGACACCGACTTGTGTACTGGATAAGCTTAGACATTTCTCACGTACAGTAACAATTACAGTATATAACAATGCTATCTTCGTAATAAAATAGAAAATATGATTTAGGACAATAACAAAATATAGCCTCAGATTTCTACATCTTTTACTGAATCTGGTAAAGTGCAATCTCAGTAGAAAAGTATTAAGTTGCCCAACAAGATAGAGAAGTGCGGGAACTGCCCCACACATATAGTGTGTGAAATCCACCTGCACAGCACTAAGCTGGCACAGGAGGGCAGGCTCCGGCACTACTCAATGACCTTTCAAATAAGATGCAGAACCAATCATGTGCATGTCTTATTTATTTAAGAGACCCCATTACATCTTGCACATCCTTTCAAGAATTTCCGGGTTGACCTTGAAATGTTCTTATAATTGAAGTCACACGCTTTGATAAATCCTCTAGATGACCATTTTGGAGATGCACCGTTCCCTAATATAAAAAAAGTATAAAGTAATGTTATGAATATAGAAAAATACACAGATACATAAGGATCTAGAGAGTTTTGCATTTGCATTTTCACTTGCATTTGCATGAGAATAATTATTACCTGCAACTTTTTTTTCTAATTATTACTTTTTATCAATATATTACACATTAAGGTCTCCAAGAAAGCAAAAAAGTGCATGTGACATGAGCAGCACAGACTGACCTGTGTCGGCCCTGGAGTTTTTTTTCATTATCCCAATATTAGTTGTGGCAAATTTATCATATTCTCACATGCTTACTTCTATGACACCAATTGAATGGAGAGAATTTGTGCAAAAAAATTGCAGCCCTATTCCACTTCTCAGTAAAAAAAAAATGTTGTGGGTCCCTTCCTATAAACTTAATTTCCTAACTGAAGTGGGGTCTGGGAGACCAGATATCTTTTTCTTGAACAGCCTTTATAAAAATAGTGAGAAAAATAATTTTCTAGAAACTGAAATCAGCTGATGTACACAGCACCATATTATTCTAGTGAATGATTTGCACACTGTCTACCTGATTGTTTTATCATTCTTTAAACTCACCTTCTAGGCACATCTGGGGGTCCTATTCTGGTAGAATACTGCACTCTTTCATGTTTAGGAGCTTCTATAGCAAACTTTTTTTCAAATGGTCTGAACTTTGAAATCTCACTCTCCCATTCGTTATCAAATGATGGTGCGTCAGCTGCAATTCAACAAAGTACAGTTACAACATAACACGTAGAAACCAGTAACCAGTAACCATTACAAAAAAATCTAGCTAGGATGACACTTGGATTTCTGATGCCATATGCCTTAGGATCTGCATGATGATTAAAGGGGTATTTAAGGAATTTTCTTTTTTTTTTTTTTTTTTTTAGAACTATGCCCAGACAGGGGCTCAATACTACAATACCATATACTACCCTCCCTTGCTCACCTGCAATGTAAATGTAGCTATATAGATCAGATTACTAGAGATGAGGGAATACGATTCGATCGAGTAGGTATTCGATTGAATATTGCGGTAGTCGAAAGATTCGAATACAATCGAGTAGTTTGTCGAATACGCGGCAAACATTCGAAAGCCCTCCCATCGCACTTGGCGCTTTTTTTAATCCAATCACCATGCAGGGAGGCCGTGAGGGACCCTAAGAGTACGCACGCAGTGCGACAACGGCGTCTACCCTCATTGGATGGCTAAACCACAGGACCTCGAATCTTAAAGGGGAAGTCCGGCCAAAACGATTTTTTAATATGTTATTACTTACAGAAACTTAGACAAATTTCTAATGTACATTTATTATGGGAAATGCACATATAGGGCTATTTCCCTTAATTTAGTAGATCAGGGAGACTTCAGATTCTCTAAAAAAAGTGATGTCACGAACCGGGGGTGTAATTACAATGGAGTGTCCAGCAGGGGCTCACTATATATAGAAGTCAATGAGTACCATTGACTTCTATATATAGTGCGCCCCTGCTGGACACTCCATTGGAATTACAATGGATGTGTATGTAAATGTAATATACAGTGTTTTTGATTTAATACATTTATGGAATACTTTGGGGAGCAAGTGTCCTTGCTCCCCAAAGTGTTCCATAAATGTAATCAATCAATAAATCACAGTAAGCCCGCCGAACCGCCGCTCCCCGCCGAACCACCGCCGCCCGCCCACCGCTGCCTGAACTACTACTCTCATCACCTGCTCATAGCATGAGCAGGTAATGGGAGAATAGTAGCTGTGTTATTGCCACTGCCGCCGCTGATGCTGCCGCGCAGGGGAGCCGCTCATCAGTGTGCAGCCATCATCCCCCTCCGCCCAGGCCCGCATCTGCCATGAGGCGAAGTGAAGTCTTCGCCTCAGGCGGCAGCTCCCACGACCCTGCAGGGGGCGGCACTGGCCGCCCCTGCACAGTGAGCTTTCATGCATATATTATATGCATGACCGCTCACTGACTACAGGAGCAGAGAGATCAGCCATAGACTGATGTCTCTGCTCCTGTATGCGTATTCCGGGGCGTGCTACGCTAATAGCGTACCGCCCACGGAATATACGTGCAGAAGCAGGGACTCCAGTGTGATGCCGGACTCCCTGCTCCTGCACTATAGGAGCGCCCCCTGCTGTCAGCTGTGTCTGTGTCCTTATTAGGAGGCGCACACAGCTGACAGGAGGCTCAGAGCAGGGAACTAAGAGTTCTCTGCTCTGTGCCATTCACTTCTAGGTCGCAGGCTGTGTTAGTGCTGCGATCTAGAAGTGATCTGGAGCAGCCAGTGATGTCTTCCTGGTCAGGCTGCTCTATGAGATCTGTGATCAGCCTGACCAGGAAGCATCCAGGAAGCCACAGGGACTGCGTGGGAACGAGTGGTGAGGTGAGTAGCTGCTGGCCTGTTTTTTGTTTTACTTTGCTGAGATGGGGGGGAACACAGGAGATGGGGGGACACAGGAGATGGGGGGGCACAGGAGATGGGGGGCACAGAAGATGGATGATACAGGGGGTAATTGTGGGGAGACACAGGAGATGGATGATACAGGGGGTAATTGTGGGGAGATGGGGGGGGGACACAGGAGATGGAGGGACACAGGAGATGGATGATACAGGGGGTGATTGTGGGGAGATGGGGGGGACACAGGAGATGGAGGGACACAGGAGATGGATGATACAGGGGGTGATTGTGGGGAGATGGGGGGACACAGGAGATGGAGGGACACAGGAGATGGATGATACAGGGGGTGATTGTGGGGAGATGGGGGGACACAGGAGATGGATGATACAGGGGGTGATTGTGGGGAGATGGGGGGACACAGGAGATGGATGATACAGGGGGTGATTGTGGGGAGATGGGGGGGGACACAGGAGATGGATGATACAGGGGGTGATTGTGGGGAGATGGGGGGACACAGGAGATGGATGATACAGGGGGTGATTGTGGGGAGATGGATGATACAGGGGGTGATTGTGGGGGGATGGGGGGACACAGGAGATGGATGATACAGGGGGTGATTGTGGGGAGATGGGGGGGGACAAAGGAGATGGGGGGACACAGGAGATGGATGATACAGGGGGTGATTGTGGGGAGATGGGGGGACACAGGAGATGGATGATACAGGGGGTGATTGTGGGGAGATGGGGGGACACAGGAGATGGATGATACAGGGGGTGATTGTGGGGAGATGGGGGGGGACACAGGAGATGGAGGGACACAGGAGATGGATGATACAGGGGGTGATTGTGGGGAGATGGGGGGACACAGGAGATGGATGATACAGGGGGTGAATGTGGGGAGATGGGGGGACACAGGAGATGGATGATACAGGGGGTGATTGTGGGGAGATGGGGGGACACAGGAGATGGATGATACAGGGGGTGATTGTGGGGAGATGGGAGGGACACAGGAGATGGATGATACAGGGGGTGATTGTGGGGAGATGGGGGGGACACAGGAGATGGAGGGACACAGGAGATGGATGATGCAGGGGGAGATGGGGGGACACAGGAGATGGATGATACAGGGGGGTGATTGTGGGGACTTGGGGGGACACAGGAGATGGATGATACAGGGGGTGATTGTGGGGAGATGGGGAGACACAGGAGATGGATGATACAGGGGGTGATTGTGGGGACTTGGGGGGACACAGGAGATGGATGATACAGGGGGTGATTGTGGGGAGATGGGGAGACACAGGAGATGGATGATACAGGGGGTGATTGTGGGGAGATGGGGGGACACAGGAGATGGAGGGACACAGGAGATGGATGATACAGGGGGTGATTGTGGGGGGACACAGGAGATGGATGATACAGGGGGTGATTGTGGGGGGACACAGGAGATGGATTATACAGGGGGTAATTGTTGGGGGGACACAGGAGATGGATGATACAGGGGGTAATTGTGGGGGACACAGGAGGAATATGAGGAGATGGATGATACAGGGGGTGATTATGGGGGGCACAGGAGGAATATGAGGAGATGGGAGGATTATGGGGGGCACAGGAGGAATATGAGGAGATGGTGAGACACAGGTGGGGGGGATTATGATGAGATTGGAGGATTATGAGGAGATGGGGGACACGGGGGATTATGACTACAGGAAGAGATGGGGGGATTATAACTGCCTAAGGGGGATTATGACTACATGAGGAGAATGGGGATTATAATAGTGTGGAGATGCAGAAGGGATCTTCTAAATTGTGGAGCCTAAAATGTCTGTCCAATAGATGCTGCGGGAACAAGTCATGGCTAACAGAAGTCTTCATGATGGAGTTGGATCTGAATGTAGAAGAAAAGAGAAAGTGAACAACTCTGATGAGAGAAGATGTCACTTGTGAGTCACTGGATGTAACTGTACCCTGATCACTATACTGTCACTGTGTGGGGGTAATGCTGGACTCTATACAGTGTTTTTTATTCAGTAGCAGTACTGGTGGTATTGATCAATCAGTGGTGGAATTTTTCCCTTGTAGTGGCAATATTGGTAATAGTATTTAGTCACTATGGAGTGCTGATATGCAGTCATCATGTGGTGGAATTATTTGGTGTTTATATGATGTTGATCTCAGTTGAGGGGAGGGGGGGCGCTATTTCAGTTCTCGCCTCAGGCAGCAGAAGAGCTAGAATCGGCCCTGCCTCCGCCCCCCCCTCCTGCTTCTTCCGGGATCCGGCAACTTTACACTATCTGATGGCTGACTCCCCGCCCGGCCGCCGCTCTCCGATCACACGTGCCGGCCAGGGACACCAGGAAGCACCGGGAGCTGGTATGTGTGATCGGAGAGCGGCAGCCAGGCGGGGAGTCAGCCATCAAATAGTGTAAAGTTGCCGGATCCCGGAAGAAGCAGGAGGGGGGAGCGGAGGGGGATGATGGCTGCTGCACAGTGATGAGCGGCTCCCCCTGCGCCCGGCAGCATCGGCGGCGATCTCATAGTGATATAACCCAGCTACTACTCTCCCATCACCTGCTCATGCTATGAGCAGGTGATGGGAGTAGTAGTTCAGTGTAGTCCAGAGCGGCGGCGGGCGGTGGCGGTTCGACGGGCTTACTGTGATGGATATCCAAATGTACTGATTGATTACATTTATGGAATACTTTGGGGAGCAAAGACACTTGCTCCCCAAAGTATTCCATAAATATATTAAATCAAAAACACTGTATATTACATTTACATACACATCCATTGTAATTCCAATGGAGTGTCCAGCAGTTGCACACTATATATAGAAGTCAATGGTACTCATTGACTTCTATATATAGTGCGCCCCTGCTGGACACTCCATTGTAATTACACCCCCGGTTCGTGACGTCACTTTTTTTTTTAGAGAATCTGAAGTCTCCCTGATCTACTAAATTAAGGAAAATAGCCCTATATGTGCATTTCCCATAATAAATGTACATTTGAAATTTGCCTAACTGTCCATAAGTAATAACATATTAAAAATTAGTTTTGGCCGGAGTTGTCCTTTAAATACAAGCCTTCCGCCTCTTGACCGCAGATGCGCTTTCAACCTTTTCAGGGAGAGTTCCCCGAGCAGGGAGAGATAGGTTTTAGTAGCGTTTTGGTTAGGCAGGCTTACTACTGAACCCAAAAGTCTTTTTCAGGGCTAATATCCAGCGAAAAAGTCATCTCTGCATCCAAAGCACTTTTCAGTGCTAAGAAATAGATCGCAGCAGCAGCATCAGCATCAGCTGTATTCATTCCAGTACCATGTGTGTACAATTGACTTAAAGTGTCCCTGGTTTAGCCCACTAAGGACACGTTAACGTTATACCTATTGTGCCAGTTACCGAGTTAAAGGCATTTGAGACCTAATGTGCCAGTTACCCAGTAAAAGGCACGTGATACCCAGTGTGCCAGCTGCCCAGTAAAAGGCACGTAATACCCAGTGTGCCAGTTGCCCAGTTAAAGGCACGTGATACCTAGTGTGCCAGTTACCTAGTAAAAGGCACGTGATACCCAGTTAGCTAGTTGCCCAGTAAAAGGCACATGATAACCAGTGTGCAAGTTGCCCAGTTAAAGCCAAATGTGATACCTAGTGTACCAGTTACCCATTAAAAGGCACGTGATACCCAGTGTGCCAGTTACCCAGTAAAAGGCACGTGATACTCAGTGTGCCAGTTGCCCAGTAAAAGGCACGTGATACCCAGTGTGCCAATCTCTGCTCTGCTGCGGCCTAGCGTTCGTACAGCTTAATGCGTGATACGCGCGAATCACATGACGCTCTACGGACGCACATTGGAATCATGTATGTAACGCTGCGCAAGAAATACAAAGGAAATGTGTGAACATTGCCGTAAACGTTCGTAAAGCATTCGCAAATATTTTTCATTTGCAACTGCGGAGGGTGGCATTATACTGTGATTTTGGGGTGTTGGGTGCACCCAGGCATGCTCCCCCTGATGTCACAGTGTCACTCCGGAGGTGTTGGCATAGTTTAGGAAGGTTTCATGGGGGACTTGGTGACCTCTAAGTGGTCGAATTTGGATTTCCAAGTGCCGAGAATTTTTTCCCCATAGACTATATTGGGATTGAATACTCGTTCGAATAGTCGAATCTCGGTGCTTACTTAATTCGAATACTTGAAAGTCGAATATTTCACTACTCGCTCACCTCTACAGATTACAAAATGGCAATACATTTAGAATTTTCATATGAACAACAATGGAAATTTGAAATCCGTGAACTTAAATTAACGTAAATTAATTTTAAAGGGTATTGTGTTTGTAAAGTTTTGATGGACTTATACTAAAATTACATTTTTTCACTGATGCAAAGTTGCATGAAGGTGTCTGTAAGTATAAACATTCTGTATCATCTACTTTGTTGACCATGATTAAGCGCCATGGCATGAAACGCATTGGTTTTAGAGCACTATTTTAACTGCATGAATTAAAAGTTATGTTTTAGTAACAAATATCTCTACAGGCCTTGGAGTGCTGGACCGCACACCTTACTTCTTTGTAGCCACTTGAGAACCCATGCCTGGCCGCGTCAGGGATCTGTGCACCCACCCACTTCCCCAAGTAATCAGGGAACCAGCTGTCCACTACCTAGAGGTGAGCTGACCCAACCCTATACTCCTCCACAGTATTACTTTGTTGACACAAAATACTGCATTGTTTTCTGACTATAATCTTCACGCCTCTTTGTTGCTTTGTAAAGATGCAATGGGGGAGATTTATCAAACATGGTGTAAAGTGAAACTGGCTCAGTTGCCCCTAGCAACCAATCAGATTCCACCTTTCATTCATCACAGACTCTGGAAAATGAAAGGTGGAATCTGATTGGTTGCTAGGGGCAACTGAGCCAGTTTCACTTTACAACAGTTTGATAAATCTCCCCCAATATGTCTACAAGATTCCTAGTGTTAGGACTCACATTCATCCATGTTTAAAAATTCCTGGTTGAGTTCTTGATCCCCAGTCTTGTTGTTCTTCATCTGCTTGACAATGTGGGCCCGGTCTTTGATGTGATGTCCAACGGCAAGTTGTTCCACCCCACTTTCAGAGTCTTTGAGAGCTTTCTTTGTTTCTTTTATCTGCATATAAACAGTAGTTACAGTTATATTTGCTATTCTATCACTGTCCAGCAGTATAAGCTTTTTGTAATATACACCGACTTATATACGAATTAATCTGTTACAGAATACAGGAAAATCATGGGAGTGATCACCAGGCTAGCACTCATAGCATCTAATATGGAGCTGATCTCCATGAAGAAGTGAGGCGCAGCTGGTGATCACTTTAGGTTATAGAACGAAAGAACAGGTGACTGCATGATCAAAAAGGAGAAAAACGCAGAATAGAGCAGAGACCAATACAATCATAAGCCTTTTATGTCTTAAATTTGCGTCCTTGGTTGTGGAGGTGGTCATGGTAAAGTGGAGCCCCATTCCCAGTTTGCTGAATAGTGCAATAGTTTCATTGTAACTACACAACTGTAAATACAGCAACTGCAATATAGTGTGAAGACCACTAGGTGGCACCACAACCCACTATCTATGGCTCTGCTCGTCTACGTTCTCATCCTTCTACTGATGATCTGGTTCCAAGGCAAGCATTAACTTCAGTCAGTCATGTTCCTTGTTTTACTTTTTCCACAATTTAAAGGGTTGGGAACTTTGGTGCAGTGAGTAAATTAATACTGAAACTGGATGGCAACTACATGTACTCTATGGCATAGTCCTGAAATATCAGCATTGACCATGCAATGAAATAATAAAGTGAAGACTCATCCATCCTTTCTGTCTTTTATGACAACTGTAACCATACAGTGCCCATATAATCATATACTGTACTGCCTATAACACCATGCAGCTCCCTTAATAATGTCATATAGCACCTAAACAACCACACAGTGTCCATGTAATCATATACTACCTAAATACCCACATAGTGGTAATATAATCTACTCATATACTTCCTAAATAACAAAGTAGTACCCAAATAATGTAGTTATATACAGAATAAATAATCATATAGTTCACATATAATTATGTACTACCCAAATAGCCATATATATAATAATATAATGCTATACTACTTAATTAATCATACAGCGCCCATATAATCATAAAACCCCTAATTAACAATACTGTTATAATACAATACTGTCTAAATAACTTTGTAAGGCCTATATAATATAATCGTATGCTGCCTTAGTAACCATACAGTATCTATATAATTATGAACGAGCCACACTCACCATCCGACATTTTCCAATTCTTTATTCCAGCAATAAAAAGTCAATAGAGTGTGTACACTGTATTTTATATAGAACCATACACTACCTAAATAATTGTACACTGCCCATATAATACAACCACACATTGCCTAAATAACCATGCAGTGCCCAAATTATATACGGTAATCATATGTTGCCTAAACAACTATACATTTGCCCAAACACTATAATCATATACTGCCTAAATAATCATAGTGTGCACACATAATATCATATACTGCCTAAATATTACTACCAGACAATTGCTAAATGTAGTTCCGCCCTGTGCAGTTACCTTACCACAGGTTTGGGCTCCAAGTGAGGGTCTGGGCATGCAAGCTACAGGTGGCCAGAACATCAGGAGCATTGACAACAGGGTTGGGTTGTGCACCATGTGCAACTAGACAAGCTGAATGAATCCTGCTGAGAGACCTGCAGAGGGTAATATGGTTTCCACCATCCTGCACTATACAAGAAGGTCTATAAAGAACCACATTGGAGGTAATGGCTGTATATGAAATTCTTTACCAGGTTTTAGTTTCTCTAGAGCACTTTTTCACATCTATCAATGTTAAAGGACAAGTGCCATGAAAAACTTTTTCCCAGTAATTGAAGCACATTACAAAGTTATATAACTCTGTAATGTGCTTCAATCATCTATCTGCCTCCCTTCCCTGTCTTTTCCCCCCTCCACCCCCCACCAGGAAGTGTCCTGACTCACACAGACCTGATTACTGTCGTCACCGTCACCAAGCTCTTCTCTCAGCTCCTTCTCCTGTTACACTAGCCTCCCCCCTCCCCTGCCTTGTCAGGTGACAGGCTTGCTCAGCTTCCATTGGCTGAACAACTGCAAGCCATCACTTGTCACATGTCATGCTTATCTTCCCTCAGACTGACTCCGGCACATAGGCAGCTCCCCCCTCCCCTCATACCCTCTCTCCTGCTGCTGTGGACTCAGTGAAGGAGTCATGTCACTAGAGAAGATAAGCTGAGCAAGCAGAGTCACCTGACAAGGAGGGGAGGGGGAGGCTGGTGTAACAGGACCTAGAGCAGCCCTCCTGCTGATGACTCATCCTCACAAGAAGGAGCTGCCTGGTGACGGTGACGACAGTAATCAGGTCTGTGTGAGTCAGGACACTTCCTGGTGGGGGGTGGAGGGGGGAAAAGACAGGGAAGGGAGGCAGATAGGTGATTGAAGCATATTACAGAGTTATATAACTTTGTAATGTGCTTCAATTACTGGGAAAAAGTTTTTCATGGCACTTGTCCTTTAACCTCTTAAGGACATAGGACGTACCGGTACGTCCTATGTCCTCATTAGCACTTAAAAGCGGGGCCGCGCGGCGGCCCCGCTTTGAAGTGCCGCGATCCCGGGTGCCGCGTGTAGCCCGGGACCGCCGCTATTAGCGGGCACGGTCCGATCGCCGTGCCCGCTAATTAGCTAATCGGAGGCAGCTGTCAAAGTTGACAGCTGCCTCCGATTACCGGAGGCAACGTTTCCCTGGTGTCTAGTGGGGGAGATCGCTCCTCCGGGACCTTGTCCCGGAGGAGCGATCTCCGTTACTGATGCCGGCCGGGGACGCGTCCAAGATGGCGCCGTCCTCGGCTCGGCACTCGTTTGTTTCCGGCTGCAGCAGCCGAAAGCAAACGAGTGCCGATCTCATGGATCTCTGCAGCATATCTATGCTGCAGAGATCTCTATGAGAGATCAAAGTGTATATACTAGAAGTCCCCCAGGGGGGCTTCTAGTATATGTGTAAAAAAAAAAAAAAACGTGTTGTTAATAGTAAAAATCCCCCTCCCCTAATAAAAGTCTGAATCACCCCCCTTTCCCCAGGTTTTAAATAAAAGTAAACAAATAAATAAATAAATAAACATGTTTGGTATCGCCGCGTGCGTAATCGCCCGAACTATTAATTAATCACATTCCTGATCTCGTACGGTAAACGGCGTCAGCGCAAAAAAATCCCAAAGTGCAAAATTGCGCATTTTTGGTCGCATCAAATCCAGAAAAAATGTAATAAAAAGCGATCAAAAAGTCGTATATGCGCAATCAAGGTACCGATAGAAAGATCACATCATGGCGCAAAAAATGACACCTCGCACAGCCCCATAGACCAAAGGATAAAAGCGCTATAAGCCTGGGAATGGAGCGATTTTAAGGAATGTATATTGGTTAACAACGGTTTGAATTTTTTACAGGCCATCAGATACAATATAAGTTATACATGTTACATATCGTTTTAATCGTAACGACTTGAGGAACATGCATAACAAGTCAGTTTTACCCCAGGGCGAATGGCGTAAAAACACATTTCCCCCAAATAAAAGAAATGCGTTTTTTTTTTTCAATTTCACCACACTTTGAATTTTTTTCTGGTTTCGCAGTGTACTTTATGCAAAAATTCAGCCTGTAATTGCAAAGTACAATTAGTGACGCAAGAAATAAGGGGTCATGTGGGTTTCTAGGTGGAAAAATGCAAGTGCTATGACCTTTTAAACACAAGGAGGAAAAACCGAAAACGTAAAAACGAAAATGGGCCATGTCCTTAAAGGGTTAAAGGGACAGTGTCACATTTTTGAAAAATTTTTAATAAAAGGTGATAAGAAAAAATAAGTGTGTTGTATTTTTTTTTTTTTTTTTTTACATAAGGCTTGGGTGTTTTTATCAAATGAATGTTTGCACAGGGGGCTGCCATGTTTATAGTGTCTGTGTGTGACGTCATTTCACGACACACACACAGACACTATACGGCACCTCCTTAACATTGAAGTGAACCGACGGAGTCCGTCTGGTTCACTTACACTGGAGGCTCCGTCACTGTGTACTGCGCATGTGCATGGACATGCGCAGTACACAGCTGAATTACAAGGGGCGGGATGGCGGCGCCATTTTCTTGAAGGACCTGGCCAGCTAGAGGCACGAGAACGAGGGAGGAGAGAGACCGCACAGTGAGTTGGCAGAACTGTGTGTGTAGGTCTCTCCCCTCCCCACACACAGTGTCGAACTGGGCAACTCCCCCCACTAACAGTCCCCCCCCCAGTACAGTACAGCGCCGCGGTGAGCTTCATGCACGGACAGGCTGTAATACACTGTCCCGGAAGCTCACAGCTGCCGGCTCTCGGTGCCCGGACATGTGACATCGCGGCGCTACTGAGCAGGAGAGAAGTCCGGGCACCAAGAGGCTGCAGCTGTGAGCTTCTGGGACAGTGTATTACAGACGGTCCGTGCATGAAGCTCACCGCAGCGCTGTACTGTACCTGTAGCTGTACTCACCGCGGCCCCATACTGAGCTTCAGGGCCGGTGTATTACAGCCTGCCTCTACC